>NC_138656.1:21978252-21993252 GCF_964273445.1 Streptopelia decaocto
AAAAGTAATTTTTTGTTGTTATTGTAAATTATATAATCTTAACTGCAATTATAGCCCTGTTTAGGTAAAGGTCAAGTTAGTACAGTGGATGGTTATAAACTAAGAGGGAAATTGGTAAATTTATTCCCTTGATGAAAGCTTATGAATGATTTTAAGCGGGATAATTTTTTTGTAACTCTATTTCTACTTTAATGTAATATAGCAAGTAAAGACAGCAGACATTAACAAAGGGTAAATTAGATTTGTCTAAGTAAACATGTATCTGCAATAGGAGTAGTGTTGTTGTAGTAAGGACAGTCTGAAGGTTAAGCACACCATGTAAATGGTATAGATTCATTTTTGTGAAAAGCAAAAGGAGGGACAACCTCTGAAAAATTGCCTTTGATGGAATGCAATCTGTGCTCTCCTGAGCAGCACATGAATACTCTGCAACACATGAAACTGTACCCACCTCTTGGTCATAAGAAATTGGTTAGAGTCCTTTTGGTTTCAAAAGCCTGCCATTAAACAGTGAAATCTTCCTTTCAGTCCCTTCAGACTGATAAGATTTGTTTTGGTAATATAGAGGTTTTTAAAAAGAAAAACAAAACAAAACAAAAACAAAACAAAACAAAAACAAAAAAGGCAAACAAAAACCCCACAAAAACAAACAAACAAAACTTACCAACCAAACAAAAAAAACCCCAAAACCACAAAGACAGAGAAGGTGCTGTGTATGGCAATGAAGGGTGTAAGGGTGTTTGCTAATCCGGCGCCTGATACGAGTTTTAGTGCTCATTCTTCATGTTTTAAAGCAAAATCATTTTAAAGCAGCCTCAGGAAGCTGTTTAAAATTACAAAGAAGCTTCCTCAGGTCAGTGGCATGCTTTTGCTCTAAAAAGCACACATTAGGCTACTTCGCTTTTTCACAGTATTTAAGTGAAGCAAAAGCATCATTACATATAGTTGCCATTTTTCCTGTGAGAACTTTTACCTACGTGAGCTGCTGCCGATCAATTTATCAAGCTGCTTTCAGTATGACTCAGGGTCTTCTTCACTCCATCAGACCACAGAGGTGTTATCCTTTCCCATTTGTTTCTCTTCTAGAAATGTATGTACGGGGAAATTAGAGGGGAAGAATCCACTTTCTACTACTGTTAGATGCCAGAGATCTTTAACTAATTTACAAACAAATGTATGTAATGCATATTCTAATAACAAAATAAACACAGTGATACATGTTTGTGGGTTTCCTTTTGGGGGGAGGGGTGGTTATTTTGTTTTGTTTTGGTTTGGTTTATTTTCCTTTTTTTTTTTTTTTTCTGCTTTGACAGATGAGCAGCAATGGCTTGTTACTTGAGTTTGCCACCAATTAAAATGCACATTGGATCAGCTCTGGCCTGTCACCTGCCATTACTGGGAAAAGTTGGCTGTGGGCCACATTTTAGATGAATGGGATTTTTTTACTTGGCCATGGTGCTTCTCATCTCTGATCTGTAAACTCCACCTCATAGTTGAGATGCTGGGTAGTCATGTCCTTCCTGGGGAGCTGTATCACTTAAGACTTTCAGGAATACTTCACCATTATTGCCACATGTTTTTAATTGTGGCAAGGGAAAGAACCTTTCTAATCTGTCCTGTGTATGAAGATATTATTTGAGCTGGTTTGAATCCAGTACAGCACCTATGGGTTATGATTTGCTTAGGTATGCATTGATTTTCAAAACTTCTCTTAAATTCCTGTGAACTTACCAGCAGCAACAGTGAGTTATTATTTATTTTAAATGTGAACAAGTCCAAAAGAGTGTAATCCTACTGAATAACAAATACGAGACATCACTAATATCTGGATGTAAATATCAGCTATTGCTCCAGGTCCGAAATAAAGATGAAATCTAACGGGGGGAAAAAAATCAGAACAGGACTCGTTTAAAACCTTGCTTTCTTGAATTTCCTGCTACAAGGCTGTCCGAAAGAGCACGACCAGAGCCTGGTTGTGGAGAAACAGTACCAATATTTAAGAAAATGAAGTATAAAATGAATTGACTCAAAACTCAATGAGAAATTCAATTTGCAACTTAATAAAATGCTTAGATAAAACTTTCTGAACTGTTCAGATTTCTGTCCTCTTTTATGAATGAGGGTTCAACCTAAAACATGCTGAGCTGCTGAGGAACTACAGCACTTGCTAATGTCACCTCTTTGACACTTGTTTTGTGGTGAGGTAAATAGCAAGAAGATGGAAGGCAGTAGAAAATAAGGTCCATCGTCATTTCTCATTATTTGTAATTTGTGGAGTGTGACAGCATGTTCAGCAGTATGCACAGCAGGAATAGAGGCAGTCTTTGCCTCCAAGAGCTTGTGATCTAACATACCGATAAGGCTGAATGTAAAATATTTAGTGAAAAATTTAGAATAGCATTTTTAAAATTTTTGTTAATCTCCTTGTTGTCAAATTTCAGAATGGCATGACTATTGGAGGGATAGAGATATGTAAAGACCTCATAGGGGAGAGTCTCTCTTTAGAAGAGACCAGAATGATCAGGAGTTGCTATCAGGAACCCTAAGATTAAAGAAAAACATGCATAAAAACAAAGGCAAATGTGGAAGTGGACTTGAAAACACACAGGTGGGCTCATATGAAGCTGACATCTCTGGTAGGATGAAATAAGCAAAAGATGCAGTAGAGACAAGCTCCAGTGTGTAGTCCTGTGCTGAGAGAGACAGAGTTTTGAAAATAAGGCATAGTCAAAAGTTATTACGGAATAGGGACTGAGTAATGAGGAGTTTTGAATAGAAAGGGGGTGTGAGCTGGGCGGCTTTTACAATATCATGAAGCCCAGACAAGGCACTTTATATAAATAAAGGTTTATTTTATATGATGCTGGTTTTCCTCAGTTTCGATGCTATATGTTGTATCATCGTAACTATTTAAAAAAACAAACAAACAAACATACCTCCCCCCCAGAAAAAAAGACAAACAAAACCAAACCTCACACCAAACCAACCCCAAACCAGCATGAATGTTTCTTTTTCACCAGAGTCAGTTATGAGTATAATTTTCCTGAAAACTGCACATTTACTGAAAATGAAATCCAGCAATGTAAGATTGCACTCACATCTTTGTTGCTTCTTGTGAACTTTGGCACATGCAAGCACATGCATATGCACAACAAGAGGTGAAAATGAGCTGGAAGTATGAGCAACCTTTGCTTAGTCTAGAAAATAAAAATCACGATAAATATGGGGACAGCGTGTGATAGTTCACTGCTATGAGCTAGATCAGCCTAGGGATAGCCCTAATTTACATTCTGAACACTTACATTGGGTTTTACTGTACTTCAGTGTTAATAAAAATGGCTAATTAACTGAAACACCCCCAATATTGATGGGATACTGTAAATGTCACCTCTGAAATACACAGCATGTTCTTAAAGAAACAGTTGCCTGAAAATGCTGCCAGCCCCTGGTGCAGATTCTCTTTTGCATGGATTTGTTCCGGGGGAGCACACCATTGTGTTCAGCTCCAAAGCAGCAGTTCTGCCTCTCTTCCTCCACCCATCACAATAAAATTTCCGTGGGAAAATTTGTGGAAGGCCTGCACAACTCATTGTTTTGCTTGCATAGTAATTAACAACTCAAACAGCAGCAAGGCAGCCGCCTATTCCTCTTGGCTGAATGTTAAGCTTGACCTACACTCCCCTCTCCCCTCAGTTCACAACTCCTCTCATCTTCCAAAATTATGTGAGAAATGATTTTTCATGCTATTTGCATGTTTTAGAGCATCCATCATTATCATGTGCACTGACAGCTTTATACTTCAGCTGTGACAGAGCTTGAAAAATGCTAGTCCTATCAATCAACATATTGTAGGTTTCCAAAATGAGAACTTCTGCAGCTGACAATTTATTTTGCTTTTTCTTTTATTCTCTTCTCTTCAGCAACAATCTATAGCTTGCTTTTGCTTTTTGTTTAATTGCACAACATCTATAGTTTTATAACACTACATTAGAATGAAATATTTCTGACCAGCTTCAGATTATTTGATTTAATTACTTTGCCATAAATCTTATCTATTTTCATCACAAATACTGACCTCAAAGATATTTTAGTAACTCTCCCATTTCCAATGTGCTCAGGTTCACTTCCTCATTATTTATGCACATTAATTTCACACTCACCCTTCAGTCTGAGGTAATAAAATAGTTTCCTTAAATTTGGCAAATATTTTATTCCAGTTAATAATTCTAAGTGGAATCCATACCCAGTATGTTGCTTTTTCTTCCATTATTTTGAACTGCTTTTAAAATCACTTTTTAAATGTATGTTTGCCAGCAAAGACACTAGCCATTAACACTTTGAAGCAGCTGAACATCTCTTCCAGTGTTTATGCTGATTTTTCTCTCTTGTCTCTTCAGCAAATAATAAGGCAGAAGACTGTTTCAATAGTTAACGTCATGACTTGCTGAAACTGAATGTATAGCTTCTAATTTTACTTTAAATATGTTCTACCAGGCAAACTTCTTGATACATAACATCTCAACCTCAGGAAAAGCCTATAAAGAAGCCAGAGGACCAATTGAGATATAAAAGAACTTAAAAAAATAAAATCAATCCTAGTGCTGCAGTTTTAGTGTTAGAAGTTAGTTGGTTCAATATTGGAGTTCAAGTACATTTAGCAGAAACCACCCTGTATTAAAACCAGAGAAAACTGGCAGCAATTTTATTTATGGAAATAGTAAAAAGAATTAGTCATACTGTAAGAATAAATTGGAAAAGTTTCTCCATGAAGTTTTGATTGAGAACTATGGTGGTGTTCTTGTTTATGTCTGAGAATCTTCCTGAGTTGAGATTTCTAATTGCTGCAAGCTATCGCATTTGCCAAAGGAGATGGGAAATGAAAATATGCTGAAAAGCAAACCTACTAGTATTTCATGATTGATTTTTTTTTTCTTTATTGCCAGATTTGAAGCTGTGGGCTGACCTTACTGAAATCAATGGGAGTTTTGTCACTGATCTTGCCGAGGCCAGGACTTCGCCCAATGAAATTGTTCAGCAATCTGAATGACTGCACAGAATTCGCTCTTCCAGAGCTACAAGCAGACAAGGAGGACACAGACAACTTTGAGGTTAAGTTTTGGGGTAAACCCATCCTTTCCACTCATATGGCTGTCAGGTTGCAAGGCAACCTCAACTGCTGTGTTTGTTGCAGTTTTCTAGGTGGCAATTTTAATTAGGGATTTAGCACAGAGTTATAAAAACATTTTGTTGGCAGGTGAGATTAGCCTTGTTTGCTGATGTCATTGTGAAAATAAGCAAAGGACTAAATCCTGAAGATTTTATTAAGGGCTCAGAAAGCTAAGAAATCCACAAAGTTTTTGGCAGGAATAAGCGATGCCACAGTCTCCTTCCTGGGACAGGGTAGGGGCTGTGGAGCTAAAGCCTCTGGCCAAGAAAATCCTCTCCACCCCCAAGCACCATAGAGCTGTCATGATTTCTGATATCTCTCAGTCTGCCATGAAATAGGGTCAAGGACCAAGACAAACCACAATATTAGAGCATCTTTATTGTTCTGTACTAGATTTTATGATGGAAGGACAGAAAAGGTGAGTAAGATGCAAGAGCAACCAAGCAATTAGTCTTCTGTCTGCAGTTGATACAGGTTTCACAGAAGTACTGAACAATTGATTCAGTGTAATGCTGAATTCTAATCAAACGGGAGAATAAGCCAACTTTTAATCAAGGTTTTCCATAATGGATTATTTTCCTAATTGAATAAGTTCAGAAGACAAACAAATACAGCCTAGGGCTCAATGGCATTCTTCAAATATTGGTAAGCTTTCAATCTCAAATCACAGTGAAAGGCTCTGGAATAAAATCTCTATAGAACACAGCTGAAGGTTACATCCATCTTAAAATAATCCAGGGTATGCAGGGGACACTACTACCAAATTAATTAATATTTCAACAAAATTGTGCCTACTAAAATGTATATAAGGAGACCAATCCTAAAGGTGTAGATCTAAATATGAAGATAGTTACTTTTTAAATACAAAATATAAGAGTGATTTAGAGAAATAATTTACAGAAATGTGGAAATGACTCTCAACAAAGGTAGAAAAACCTAAAACCCAGAGATTTTAAAATTGAATCAGATGGTGAATAAATACTTTTTAGAAAATACAGAAAAATATTTTATTTTTAAAAATTTGAAAATAAACTTGTAATGATGACTTAGAAGTATAAGTAGCATAGTTGTTGTGTTGGATTAACATGACTCTTATGAGGGAAAAAAATGTTGTCAGTGCAGGTCTCTTAATGGAGCTACCACAAGGAATGATAAACTTCAAAAAAGAGTAGGAAAAGTTTAGATTAAGTCTATGAATTCTTATTCTCTACTGATAAAGTACAGAGGGGTGTTGAGGGGAAAAAGGGGTTTTTTTAGCAGTCTTTGTGTAGATTTTGTTCAAATGTGTGTTTTGTTCTAAAGGATTTCGATTGCATCGAAAATATCAGTGCTTCTGCTTTGGGGAGCGACTTGGTGTCTGCTAGCAGGTTTCTTTAGGAGACTTTTCTAACAAAAACAGGGAAATATTTATTGTTCTGCCAAGGGAACTGAAAATAGTGGCCTCCCTCCTGCAAAATGTGCCTCAAGATCTTTAATTATCACCAGCAAACATGAGCCATCAGACTTAAGTCAGTCCAGGTAACACAAGCTTGTTGGTTTAGTCTGGTGGTGAGGACATTTCTCAGTCAGCAGCAGAGCCCTTCATCTCCTACCTAAATGTTCTTTGAAGATATTTTATTTTATTTGCACAATTCTTGACCTAAATGTTCCAAATCCAGAATGAGATTTTTTCTTGCAGCTCTGTTTGGAGAAAATTCTGTAAAATATGAAAGATAGACTGATATCAGTATCTGTTTATTTCTCCTTGTTAAAATCATCACATTGTCTTCTGTATTTTTTTTTATTTTAAAGCCTGCCACAGCTAATAACATACAATATAAAGTGCATTTGTCCTTTATCAGTTGAAGCTGTTTCACTTTGGTATGTAAATAACACTAAAGAACCCCTGTAAAACTCATACTATTGCATATTAGTAAAAACTAATATTTGGTCAGCATTCTCTCTTCTGTCTCTCCATTCACAAAACAGTTATGACTGAAGTAGAGCTGTATGAACAAGTCAAAAATGCCAAATATTTTTGAAGATTTTTTGCATTGCTTCATCCCATAATCCAAGAACCTGCTGTTCAGCTAGATACCTCTCAGTAACACTTTGCTATCACTAAATTATAGCACTGATAAGTAACTGAAGACCTAGAGTCTGATAAAGGCTAAAATCTATGGTTTAATCAATAAATGTTGTAAAATTTATATAGGAAAGGTACATTTATATTTTATTTGGTGGGTAAGGCTAATTCTCATCTACGTAAATAAGCCATTTGTCACCTGAGTAAATACGTGTTTGCTTCAGAATTCGTCAGAAGTAATTATCTTCTGATGGCAATCGTGAATGTACTTAATGGTATGGATCAAATTCTGCCCTTAAATACACACAGATTTTGCTGCTTTAAGTAGAAGCATGACTATATTAAAAAAAAACAAAAAACAAAAAACAACCAATATTAATTACATTAAAAGGTCTAGAGCTTGAAACTGCTGTCAGTTAAAAAAACTCAATTACCAGTTCACAAAATTTTACTTATAGACTTTAAAGAAAATCTGATTCAATAAAAGGTTTTATTTGAAGGTCCAATAGTAACTGAAATCAAGATAAACCTTTCTACATAAATACAAAGTCATAATTCAGAACTGATATAATCCCAAGCATTGCAATGTGTATACTGTGAATTTTATTTACTAGCAGGTGGAAACTGCTGCCCAGCACTACAGTAAATGCCATTATATTTGAATTGAAGGGACAACTGCTCTCTGAGCTCTGGAGTTAAGATGAAAGCATCTATGGGTATTAAATAATCACATTTCATTAAAATATATTTAAAAATTACAAATTATTGCTACAGAGTTCTGCAGACTCTATAACTGGATTCACTCATCAGTTAATGAATGAACTGAGGACAAATGTGCAAGGATCAAGAAAAAAAAAGAAAAAAGTACTGAACAACTATTGTATTGTTTGGAGCAAAAAATACCAGATGTGTATAAGGAACAGTCTAGTCCTTTATTACAAAATGTCTGTAGTTTAACATTCTACCTGTGGCATTAGCTATAAAAAGGATACTTTTAAACCCCTAAGTAAGTAGGATAATAGTATCCTAAATCTAATAAAATGTGACATCAGATATCAGAAAATATGATTTTCTGCCAACTAGGCTGGTAAGCTACTTTATGTGACACTTTTCAAAAAGAGAACATTCTTCCTGTGTCTCTTAACATTGTGTCTGAGGGGGTAAACTGCCAGTTAGGGAACATGCGTGACTATGAAGAGACCCTCTGTGCAGCTGACATGTTGTCCACTCATGTATGGCTGCATGTCACCTCATTTTTGCTGTTGTAGGACCTGGGGCAAGTATTTGATGCAATACTGGCTTTTTTCCTTCTCACTCAATATTTATTTTGCCCTGCTGTTTCCAAAGCTCTGTAAAACTGTTTTGATAGAGAGAGTTGTTTTTTTTTTCTTTCCCTTTTTTCTCATTGTTGTTATTTTTGGTTTGGTTAATACCATTTTAAGAGTCTAAGAGACTACATGCAAGGTGCTGAGCACCTTCAAAGTCACAGGAGATCAGAGATGTTAGCATCTCACAAGTGATGCTCAGTACCTAGCAGGATTTGTAAGTGAATCTGGTCCATTTTACTCCAATACACAAGACAGACAACTGACCAAAAGATGTTGGGCTGGCTGGGAGTCAAAAGCAGCATGAAGTGTGTGCAAGGAAGGTGTGCTCTCCAGGATGCACCCATTTTCCATCAGTGTGCACAGTTCCCCTTGCACGAAGGAAATTTCAGAGGATAATAAGTAGACTGCAGAGTCCCCTTTCCCTCTTCTCTCCCTCACATACCTACCCATGCTGGGGTTCCTCAGAGGAGAGAAAGTAATTACATTATTTTTTAGTCAGGCCATAATCGCCTCCCTCACTTATGGTGCTGTCAAGCTGGTATGTTCCTTCATGTCTCATGGTTGGTGAAGGACAGTGCTTGAACACAACTGAGAGGACAGACCAGGAGCTGAAATAAACCAAACAGGCTTGTTTGATACACTTGATTCCTTTTCTGCCTCCAGTCATGGCTACCTAAGCAGCAGGAACAAAATCTCTCCATCATGTCTTGATGTGTGTATGCTTATGTTCCTAAAGCTTCAATATAAATTTAGCTGGTTTTGATTGCTAATCTGGTGCTATTGTCCCATGCTTCATGTTCATAAGTTATTCTGAACCTTGAAGAGCAGATTTGGATGTGTAATCATAATTTGTGGGGTACTAATCTTTTATTTTTCCTGTTAGATTAATAGCAGAAGTAGTAATCGAACCAGGATCTTTTTGATATCTTTGGTTTACCCTACTATAATTATGCCAGAATAAGACAGAGAAATGTACCTATCATGTAACAGTTGAAGCTTTCTCATGTGTCCTTTGGTTAACACCATAAAAACCTGCCTCCCTGAAACAGAGCTGAGCTGCTAAGGGAGGGAGGTAGGAAGGGAGGTTTGTGAATTGTCTGTGCCCGAATGAAGATTGAAATGACAGAAGTCACACAATCTTTGCAGAAAGGACATGTATGTTTTGAGCTATGTACGTAACAGAAAACACGCACATTTATATTTTTGAAAATTCAGTATTGGACTTGCAAATAGCGCTGACAATATCCGAGACAACTGGTTTTAAGAAGCTCTTGACAGTTGCTTTCAAGTTAGTACTTGTGCAGTCAGGATAGGATCATTGTATGAGAGGTAGAGATACGTGAGGAACTGCAGTTCTCATTCACTCGTTACCATTTCACCTCCACTCAGCCCATTAGGCCACCAGTTTTACAGCTTCTAGACATTTACACAGCTTTGGGCATGTTCTGTTGTGTGCAAACGCAAAGCAGGTTTTGCTATAAAAAACAGAGGAATGAGGAATTCCTTTCAGTGAATTATTTGTGAGAAGACTCTGGAAGATGTTCTCATGGGTAAAGACTCAGGGTACATATACAGTCTAGTTTCATCAAGGTAAGGGTAGGAAAATAGTGCTGGAACCTTATTTTAAAACTTTATAAAGCATTTGCAGGATCATTTATCCATCAATTATTTTGTATTTATAAAGAAAATCTGAAATTACTGTGAGGTATAAAGATTTTATTATTAATCATCGCAAATAACCCCACCTACATTCCAGGCATATGGAATATTCTGCAGTGAATTCTGAAACGTTGGTTCATTTCATTACAAGAAGGCTTTCATAATTGTTTGTAAGTCCACTGAAAATTTCCTATAGTACTAACTACTTCTTTCTCCATCATGACTGATTTTTATACTTTGCATGCCTTAATATTTACCTTCCATTCACATGTTTGACAGACTTGGTTATCCAACTGAACAGTATAACATTAGACAAAAATAATGTGGTTTTTGTTAAGGGCTAGAAAGAGTCTACTTCTCTTTCATGACAGTCTATAGAAAGAAATACACTGCAAATGTAGGCTATATGTGGCGGAAGGAAAGGCAATGGTTGCTCTGCCCAGGTGTTACATGAATTTTGAGCAGCATCAGGATCTTCATATGCAACTTCATGCGCTTGTATTTCCCCCTGCACCAGAACCTCCCATTGCTGTGCCATGCTCAGAAGCCCCGAGCAAAATAAATCTTCTACAGAGAATAATTGTCCCATCATAAAGCACCTTTTCAACACTGAAGTGGCACAAAGGGGGCACGGAGGTGACAGCACCCAGTTGACATACTTTGAAGTTGTCATTTGTTAGCAGCAGTGAAGCTACAGGCATGATCTGTGTGGGAGGTTGGGTGGATGTCCTTGAAGGTCCAATTATAATAACACTGAGAGAAAGTGTTTACATGTTGTTGTTGTTTTGGTTTTGTGGTTTTGTTTGTGTGTTTGTTTTCCCTTGAATGCTTTTTCAGAGGCAGTAGTTTCATTTAGCTCAAAACCACACAGGATTTCCTAATCTTCATTTCTCCCATGTCTGTGTCACTTAAGGAGGTTTATAGCAAACTTGCTGGGAGCAGCAGTTCCTGCAGCAAGGCAAAGGTGCAGCAGCCCCGCACCAGCCCCGTGGTCAGCCAGCGAGAGTGTCTGTGGCAGCACAGAGGTGACAAAGAAGGACTGTACTTTGACTTCTCAAGCTTCAGTTGTTTCCTGCCATCTCTATTAGAAATTAGCATTTTTCATTTTATGACCATTTTAATTATAGTTTCTCTATTTCAGTTCTACTAAATATGAATGAAGCAGGTGAAGTGTAGCCCAGTTGGAGCATTATACTGTTTAGTGCTGGTTACTATCTTTAGCAGAGGAGCTGGAATTCATTCTCATCTCATTTGCTGAGCGCTCTATCATTAAAGTGTCATTGAGAACTGACACCACTTAATTTTAGCAGCTTTCAATTCTCGTTTGCAGCAAGAATAGCTTTAAATGGAGAGGAGTGCAAATTACAGAGAGAGGGATATTTTTACACCACACTCAGCATTTTATCAAACAAAGCAGCCTCACGGGGAATAGGGGACAATACATTATAAAACCAAACTCTCCTCTGATGCTGGTAAATGGGTATTTAATCTTCCTATTGCAGGCATCCACTCTGATGAGCCTGTAATGAATATACTGCCTGGGACATTATCTGAGCTGTTGTGTTTTCCTATTCCCCAAAATATCCTTTAGTTTTTATTTCGGGTGTGGTCAAAGAATAAGCTGGGGAGCTCAGCTGTTCCCTACAGACCGCTGAGGAATATGTACCTTGTTGCGGGCAAACCAGTTTGGGACATATTTTCTCTTCTCCTATTCATTGCATAATTGCTTTTTCCTCCCAGTGCAGTTTGAACCCTTAGGGGGTTAAGAAAATCACTTGCTTGGGATTGGTGGCAAATTTTAACCCATTCAGTTTGGCTTCCCTGCCTAATTGGATGTAAAATACCCTCTTGCACTACACATTGAGATATTCCCTTTATGTTGGAAAGCTGGTACTGAATGGATGCTAGGTTTACCTCTGTTAGCTGTTTTCTCATAACTTGTGTATGTGAAAGTTCAGTTTTCTAGCTCCCAAATTAAATAATTTTCTTGAAGTTAAGGTACATTTGGGATAGGCAGATGGATCATATAAATTAATTTTGATGCCAGAAGCACCAATAAATACCTTTTTTTTTTTTAAAAAAAATGATATGATATGATAGGATAGTTTTAGGTAAGGAAAAACAGATATTTTAAGGCATATTTATGGTGTTATAAAATTTGATGTTAATGCCCATAACAAAGTCGCCTTAAAGTATAGGTATCTGCTGTTCTGTAGTAAGGCAGCATTTCAAAGTCTGAGATAAGAAACTCAGACAGAGTAAGGATACACACAGAAATTAGAAACCTGTGAACTCCCACTCTAACTTGTGGTGATGCCATTTGATTGAATTCTAAATATGATTAATCTAGTTTAGATTAAATCTATTTTTACAAACATCATTGATTTTATTCATATGTTTTTCATGATGGTTTAGCTGCAGAAAGTGTTAAAAGCAATTGTATGCTCAGAATGGCTTCATTTGAGGATGATGTGGGACTCTGTAAGCATTTTTGATCTTCAGGTACTGATGTCTCCCTCATCCTTAAGTGCATTGTAACACATTTTTTACCCAAGATTTTTATATTTTTTTTTAATGTGGTTTTCCTCCTCTACCTGCTCAGGTTGCTGGTGGAACTGCGTGATGATTGCTCACAGCTATTTATTAATTCCTTTGACAGGGGGTACCAGTGTCACGTTGGACACTGAGAGGGAAGATGCTGCTGTGCCACCACAACCTGTGTCCCTTTCGGAGGGAAAGAGGGGAGGATAAGGACAGTGCCCAGTGAGTGTCCTGTGACCCAGCTGGTGCCAGAGTGAGAAGGTGATGGGTGGATAAGCTGTGAGGCAGAGTGCAGCTGAGTAGTGAAGTGATGATTTAAAGTGGGAGAATATGAAGGGCCAGCCAGGGATTGACTTTGCAGTTATTTCTCCTAGTCTGATGTTTCATTGGGTTGCTGCATTTTGACATGATTACTTGATCGAGCTTGCTGGGGGTTAAATGATGTTGTGGGGTGCTGAGAGTTCAAGTCCAAAAGACTTTCTGCTGTCCACTGTAGATTTCCCATCAAACTGAAAAGAAAAAACTTCATTCACTGTCTTGTCTTCCTGTGAAGTTAAAGTAAGACCACGACTGAAACTTTCATTTGAGAATTTCCATTTACAGAAATATTTATTTCATGCGACATCACTTTCCCAATATGTTTGTTTTGTTTTCTTTTAAGTATTTGAACTATTTATAGTCATTGCAATCTTCAGTATTTTGCTCTTAGTATAAGATATTTCTACCAAGAGAGTTTCATTGTCAGGCTTTTCTCTGGCATAATTTTGCCTCCCCTAGAGCTTGCATTTGACACTAGCTCGAACAGCACTGCTGCATCTCTCTTCCTTGGTCCCTTTAGAGTTTCATGTATCATCTCATTGAAGTCCCTCATAAGATCTTATTTTCCAAACAATGCAGACCTACTTTTCCTAACCTTTCTGAATATATAAGACCCATGAGTCCTTGTATCATTCATGATATCCTTATCTTTGCCTCCTACAATTTTTATGATACTGTTATAATGAAAGAGAAAACTAAGACCATACATTTTATTCCAAATATGGCCTCATTTTTTTGCCTTTATTATTTTATCTGGTTTAGACTGCTTTTGTTTGTTTGTTTGTTTTCTTTTCTTTTTTTCTTTAGTTCTTGAATTATGTTTTGGTTTGTATTTTTTTAATTGCTCCTGTAAACAGCTGCCTAGTAAGGCTGACTTTGGTCTTTGTGATGCTGGTTCTTAAAGTGCCACAATGTATTCTCTGACTTGTGTGGATTTCTCCTGTTTTGTACTGCTGTAACTGAAATCAGACTCAGGTGCCGGCATCACTGTAGTGGCACTTTGGATCCTTATGTTTCTCCCTTTTTAACACATGACATTTGAATTTTGTTCATCCAAAAGACCTCTTTATTACATCGCAATTTTACATCATCTGCAATGGTAGGGACAGGTTGTAGAGGCTTGGTGGGGCATGGAAGTCACAACTTTTTACTTCTTTGCAAAGTGCGTAAAGTCATAAAATAACTGTAAAATTTTGCCAGCCCATGGAGAGTGGTACTTGTGAACATAGCTGTGAAGAGGAAGGAAGCTGGCCTGATATTGCTGAGATTGCCATCAGCAGCAAAATCACCCAAACCTTGTGCATTCAGCCTCCGTTCCTTGATGTGACAGCACAAAGGAGGATTGAACAGACACTTGGCCATGGACGAGGTACAATTTCAGACTAGCTCGAACAGCAGACGGAGTCATACCTTAGACCATCAGAGCATATTTTACTGAAGAAAGCAATACTGGCTTTTCACTACAACATGTTAGTAAAACCCAAGTGGATCTTAAAATAAAAATGTGTTAATGTTTTTGATTTATAAATAGGATTAAACCTGAAACTCCAGTTTCAGACCTATATCTGAATTTTAGAAAGTTCCTATCTACTACAAAATTAGTATTTTCCTCTTGAATGCCTGGAATATTATTGTTAACACCAATACCTCTGATTACAAGATCTGAGGAAGATCATACATAACAAAATTGAAATGTCTGAGCTCGTTCATTGTCAGTGTAGAAGAAAGGGGTCAAATGTCAATGAGAGTCAAGCTTCTAATATATTTCCCCATCTGTCAGGCAGGCAGTGTTACATATTTTATTTAAAGTTTGATTTACTCTTTCCTTTGTATATTGAGTCATTTTTTTACCCCATGGCCTTACAGCACAAAATAGGAAACAAGAAGATGCTCAAATTTGACTGTAATTACTAGCAGAGTGT